>NC_057949.1:28917540-28952540 GCF_018555375.3 Anguilla rostrata
CCACTTGCCTGCATGATAATTGGCTGGACGTCTTGCGGTGGGCGGGGTTGGAGTGAACAGCACGAGGACGGTATAAAACCTAGTTGCGGGTACAGTTTGAAGAAGAGTTGCTAGCAAGTGTTAGGCGCGAAGTCAGTACCAGAGGGAATTTCAGACACAACTGTAACAGTTCTACGCAACCTTGAAAGTACTGTAACTAGTTCGTCATCTGTAAAAATAGCCATCATGTATTTTGTTCTCTAGGCTACATTCCCATATTTTCCAGAACAGACGTTTAGTAAAAACATACCAAGACTGTTAATGAATAGTTAAATTACAGAAAAGACAGACGTGTAAACGAACGTGTTTTGTTATTTTTAATATAGGTTAATTTTTTTTATAAGCAAGCAAGATGGACAAATTCATTTTCTGGGCTGTTTTTACCATGGCAACCGTTGGTTCAGTAAGTAAAACTTTTACCCTCGCGTTTCGTCTCATTATTTCAGTTGCTGCGTACGGGGTTTATGTAAACAGAGCGTGCAGTTCTCACGTGGTGGACCTGCTGCGAGCCACAGCACGAAAGCAGCAGCGACGGAGCCTCGCGCAGTTGTTGCTAACGGCAGTAGCAACAATAGCAGTAGGCTACAGTAGATCGGTATTTTAACAGTGTTACTGAATTTTATGACATTGCATATATCAACGTACTGGAAGTCATGTCTTTATCATCCGGTTATCTTCAAGAGCACCCACTAATCTACCAATTCTCCAGATGAGTTTTTCATACAAATACATGCACCGAATAAATTATAGACTGTGGTTTATTGAGAATGATAGATGGTGGATCAGCAAATCGGGCGAGCACAAATAGGAGGAGCAATTCGGGTCATGTAAATGACTGTAAATTAAACTGTGCACAACCAAATCTCTATCTATTTAATCAGTGATTAAAGATGGCATTGATATTCGCATCTATGCCTTCGGGCCAAGTGGTTGATGGATTATTTTGGCCATGTTGCAATCTATCCATATTGCAAACTATCAGTGTTCTTTGAGTCATTTGAGTCAGATGCAGGCCTACGCGCTGTCTGTGGGCTATGTGTCAATACAAACCAGGTGCATAATTCATGAAAATCTAAACAGTTTTCTGGCACGAGCGACTTGCACACTTCGCCCCAAGTTTATACGGGAGTTTCAGAGCCAGAGAGGTGTAGCCTACTCCCAGCCCAGGGTGTCCTGAGAGAGTAAACTCCTGGGACCACGAGCGGGAGTAAAATCGTGGTGCGCGCTCAGGACTGGAAATAGCCGGAATACCGTCGCTGGAAACGATCTGACCCCGTGCAGCCGCGGCGATACGGTTGAAGCCGAATGCTTGGGAGGCTCCCGCTGTTAAAAGACAAGCTGGGAATTTCTCGAATTTCTGCACCACGTGAATCAAGCTTTCCTTTGCGACCAGCCTTGTCCTCTTAACGCCGTTTTCCGGCGGCATGGAAACGAACCGACTTGGACTTCGGACCGCCTACTCAAGCACAATGCAGACAAAACTCGTCCTAGACAAAGCCTCAATCTTTGAAGCTGTTGGAAATTAAACGCTCCACGAATAGCCTACGTCACTTTGCTTTGAGGTTTTTTTTTTTTACATTTGTCCCCTGTCTGTCCAGAGCCGTTTATTTACAAAGCAGATCCAAGTTTCTAACATTTTACATTGTTGTTCATTCAATCAGTAGCTACAAATGATTTAGTCTTCTTTGTGATGCTTATATACGCAAAGCAATCCCTGGAGTGTAAAACAAGGGTCCAGACTCAATCGTCAAGTTAATTAGGCCTATTTACATATTAAGACCACAGTGCATAGCAAGATGCACAGAACTAAGGGCAGGAAGTTGAGTTGCACTTCCTCCCTACTTGGACAGGAGGGCACTCCATTTCCAGTGCGTGCTGCGTTTGGTAGGGTTCGTGTTGCGATGCGGTGTGTGTGTGTGTATTTGCCTGAGCCTGATTTTTGCGTCTCCCGATTGTCTCTCCCACAGGTGCGCTCGAGTTGCCCTACGGTGTGCACGTGCCCCGCAGCGCCCGTGAGCTGCCCCCCCGGGGTGAGCGCCGTGCCGGACGGGTGCGGCTGCTGCAAGGTGTGCGCCGCCCAGCTGAACGAGGACTGCGACGCCGCTCGCCCCTGCGACCACCACAAGGGGCTGGAGTGTAACCACGGAAACGACGTGGCCCGCACCAGGGGCGTGTGCAGAGGTAGGCGAGGCCGATTCGATCAGGGCCATTAGGCAGCGTGCATTGTTCCCATGTAGGGGTTTAAGTGCGCTCTGTTCAGTTAATCTGCGTTGCTCTTTGTAGCCGACCGGGTGCAATGCACTGATGCCCACTCTGTGTCTCACTTTAATTTGACGGATGTTGATAG
The DNA here is from genome assembly GCF_018555375.3 of Anguilla rostrata. Taxonomy (NCBI): domain Eukaryota; kingdom Metazoa; phylum Chordata; class Actinopteri; order Anguilliformes; family Anguillidae; genus Anguilla; species Anguilla rostrata. Next base: position 28,919,927 of record NC_057949.1, read on the forward strand.
GAATGTAATAGAGGTTACTTACGTTAATAGAGGTTAACGTAATTAATAATTTTATTCAGTCCCGTCTGGTTTATGACTTGCCGTAACTTCACAGACCAAGCCGATGTTTACTGTGTGAACCAGACTGGATGTTTATGGCTTTGTGGATAACTGACACTTCAGGACAATTGTATCTTATCTGATCTGTGTGCTGTAGTTGTTCCCACGACCGACCTTCGGCATGCACTTATTGCACGTCGCTCTGGATGAAAGTGTCTGCCAGATAAAATGTAGTGTAATGTCCCAGGAATGATTGAGCACACTGCGGTTAGATTATATCTGTCTCAGACGACTGCCCACGCAGTTCTCTGTCAAGGTTTGAACCCCCTGTCATTAGATACTTTGCTCAGCGTGTTACAATAAACTCAGTTATTTTGGTTTCGGAAGAGTTGGTTCTATTTAAAGAATGGACACTTGAATGCTGTTAGGTTATTTTGTTTTAGTTTTTTTTTTTGGGCGGCCCCAGAGAGAGGCCAAAGCTCAAACCGCACTGTAAACAAGTTGAGATTCCAGCGTGGTCTATGAATACAACTTCCTTAATGAAAGGAGGGATAGAGTATCTCTCCCTTTCTTTCTTTCTTCCATTCTTTCTTTCTCCCTCTCCACCCTGTCTGCCCTCACTTCCTTCTTTTCATCCGTGTTATCAGATAGTCACGTCTGTCATTCCCCCCCCCCCCACGCGATAACCTCAGCCCATATTCACACACTGAACGGCTGGCCTTTCCCTTTCCTCCAGATCACACGGTTAAGCAGGTACCTCCTTACTGTTTTCGTTAAGTGATTTTGTTGAAGGACGACCCTAACCCAAATTCACTCCCATTACATTACATTTATTAGGCAGATGCCTTTATCCAAAGCGATGTACAATAAGCGCATACCAAAGGTCACTGGAACAACGACAAAACAGATCCAATAAGGTACAATACTCATTGTGCAGTTACTCATAGCCAAGAACACATTAAGTCCAGTTCACACAGTGAACATTACTCTGACCTGACCTACGCCAAGTCAAACTAGGAGGCATGACAAGCTACACCTTCAAGAGAATGACACAAGGCACAATAAAAATAGCCTATATTTCACCTTTTACCCATTCTTATAGCTTTTAAAGAAACAGAGCTGCACAATAGCAGTGCCCTTAGTTTGGCTTTGAACATTAAACCAAGTCTGGTTTCTGAGTGCAGCCCTCTAATTACTTTGTCTCAAAAGTAAAAATAAAATTAAATGAGGCAAATTAATGATACCTTGAAAAGCCAATTCTGTTGATTTCTTTTTTTTTTTGTAAGCTTACTCAGCATGATTATATTTGTTATTTTATTACATAAAAGTTCTTCTCTTAAATGCAAAGCTATAAAAATGTTTATTGGGGAGAAAAAGTGAGTTATTTTTGTTATTTTAAGCAGGCTGTGGTTGTGTGGTTAGACTGAACTGAGACCAGCCTCTGCATGTGTGTAACTGTCACAGGTGTGGGGGGATAGCAACACACGCTGTGTGTGTGTGTGCGTGTGTGTGCCTGTGTGTGTGCGTGCGTGCGTCAGTGCGTGTGTGCGTGCGTGCGTGAGTGCGTGTGTGTGTGTGCATGTGTGTGAGTGCCTGTGTGTGTGTGTGAGTGTGTGTGAGTGCCTGTGTGTGTGTGTGCGTGCATGCGTGTGTGTGTAAGACAGCTATGCTGATGTAACCCTACCCTGCTGACAGATGCCCTGAATGCCTGGACTCATCACTAGAATCTGTCGGATGTCGACTTGAAACGTCCCAGGACTGCCCCCTCCCCCCCCTCCGTCCCCCCTCCCTGAGTGTGGAGGTGAGGGGGCGGTGACGCCCTCTAGCCCCAAAGCCCCCTGTCAGGTGGCCTATAACAGAACATAGTTTAAAGTGTTTACATTTCTGGCACTGCATCAACAGAAGCTCACCCAGCACCCTCACAGACACAGTACAGTAATATAAAGGGGAAAAAGTAACAGTGCTTCTGAATGATAAAATAAGTGAATTATAAATGAATCTCTCCCTCTCTCTCTCTCTCTCCCTCCCCCTCCTCTCTCTCCCTCTCTCCCCCTCCCTCTCTTTCTCTCCCCCTCTCTCTCCCTCTGTCTCTCTCCCCCTCCCTCTCTCCCTCCCTCCCTCTCTCTCTCCTCTCTCACTCCCTCCCTCTCCCTCTCTCTATCTTGCTCTCTTGCTCCCTCCCTCCCTCCCTCCCTCTCTCTCTCCCTCTCTCTCTCTCTCCCCCTGTTCTTCTCTCTCCCTCCTCCCCTCCCTCCTTTCTCTCCCCTCTCTCTCCTCTCTCTCTCTCTCCCCTCCTCCCCTCCCTCTCTCTCTCTCCCTCCCTCTCTCTCTCTCTCCCCCCTCTCCCTCTCTCTATCTTGCTCTCTTGCTCCCTCCCTCCCTCCCTCCCCCTCTCTCCCTCTCTCTCTCCCTCTCCTCCCCTCCCCTCTCTCTCTCCTCTCTTCCCTCCTCTCTCTCTCTCTCTCCCCTCCCTCTCTCCTCTCTCCCCTCTCTTGCTCCCTCCCTCCCTCTCTCCTCTCTCTCTCTCCTCCCTCCCCTCTCCCTCTCCCTCCCTCCCTCCTCTCCTCTCCCCTCTCTCTCCCTCTCTCTCTCCTCTCTCCCCTCTCTCTCTCTCCCTCTCTCTCTCTGTGCAGCGAGGCTGGAGGGCCGTAGTTGTGAGTACAGCGGGAGAATGTTCCAGAACGGCGAGAGTTTCCCGGCCGGCTGCAAACACCTGTGCACCTGCGTCGACGGAGCCGTGGGCTGCCAGCCTCTCTGCCCCGTGCAGGTGCCCCTGGCCACGCCCTCCTGCCCCGCCCCCCGCCTCGCCAAGGTGCCGGGGCAGTGCTGCCCCAGGGTGCACTGCCACAAGGGGGCGCCGGCGCCGTCTCCCACACGCCCGCACGCAAATCCGTTTGCGTTCCCCTACCCCTACAAACCCCACAAGAGCCTCGGCAACGAGCTCCTGGAGGCGGGAAAGAAGTGGGAGAAGATGAGCCGGTACAAGCACCTGGCAGGTAAGGGCCTCAGCACGGAGGGGATCGATGCTCCCTCTCCTTTTCGCAAAATGGCTGCCCCTCGCGTTTCAAAAAGCACAAATCCTCTCTCTACTATGTACTGCAGGGGCTGCCCAACCCTGTTCATGAAGTTATGTTACCATAGTATGTTACCAGGTTTTTAATTCAACCCTAATTTGACACATCTGATTCTATGAATTAACAGCTGAACAAGATCTCTGACTGTTGAATGAGGTGTGCTTAGTTAGGGTTGGAGTGGAAACCAACAGGGCAGTAGATCTCCAGGAGCAGGGATGGGCAGCCCTGCTCAACTGTATCTCTACTGGCCTGCCACTATCACTTGGATTTAACACTTACTTTTGAGACTGTGATGTTACTGTAGCACTCATTCACATATTCAAATGTTTACGACGTCTGCTAAATATAGCAAATGGCATCCTTATGAATATTCATGAGGTGGGTGTGGTCAAAGATGGAACTCACCCTCTTTGTAGGAGGAGAGCAGAGCTGACATCTGCCTCATTTCACGCTCTCTTCATCCCTCTCTCTGTCTCTTCTCCTTCCCTCTCTCCAGCGTGGAGGCAGGTCGGGGGTCAGTGCGTCGTCCAGACGACCAGCTGGTCTCCCTGCTCGCGCAGCTGCGGGATGGGCGTGTCCTCGCGCGTCTCCAACGACAACGGCCAGTGCAAGCTGACCAAAGAGACGCGGCTGTGCAACATACGACCGTGCAGCTCCCTGCAGGAGCCCCTCCCCCTCAAGGTACAGGCCCCGCCTCCTTAACCACACCTCCCTGCAGCCCATCCCCCTCAAGGTACAGGCCCCGCCTCCTTAACCACACCTTCCTGCAGGAGCCCCTCCCCTCAAGGTACAGGCCCGCCTCCTTAACCACACCTCCCTGCAGCCCATCCCCTCAAGGTACAGGCCCGCCTCCTTAACCACACCTCCTGCAGCCCATCCCCCTCAAGGTACAGGCCCCGCCTCCTTAACCACACCTCCCTGCAGCCCCTCCCCCTCAAGGTACAGGCCCCGCCTCCTTAACCACACCTCCCTGCAGCCCATCCCCCTCAAGGTACAGGCCCCGCCTCCTTAACCACACCTCCCTGCAGCCCATCCCCCTCAAGGTACAGGCCCCGCCTCCTTAACCACACCTCCCTGCAGCCCATCCCCCTCAGGGTACAGGCCCCGCCTCCTTAACCACACCTGCCTCTTGGCGGTGCACTGTCCCGTACAGATCAGACGGACACTTTAGGGAGCGCCACTGCCATCCCCCGGGGTCCTTCAGCAGCGGGGTCGGATTCCAGTGCCTGAGGCGGCCGTGTCAGACGCCTGCGCGTTTCAGCGCTTTAGAGCTTGAGTTACATCTCTGATTGGCAGGGCAGGCTGCCCCCCCTCCTGAGTCCAGGGGCGGGGTGGCGTAGACTCTTTGACACCCGGCACCAGCACATTCCTCCTCTTCCTGTCGCATGGCAATTCCAAAATTTGGAAACAAATAAATTGTGATTAAAAAAAAAATTTAAACTGTACTGTACACACCAACAGTTCTCAGTGCGATGGTAATTACCAGCGTACATTCTGTCCTTCAACCACTCTCTGCAGTGCTAATGTCCCGTCTCAATCCCAAATTCTCTCTCCCCCTCCCTCCCTCCCCCCCCCGTCCCTCTCTCTCTCCCCCCCCATCTCTCCTCAGAAGGGGAAGAAGTGCTCCCGCATGCACAAGGCCCCGGAGCCGCTGCGCCTGTCCCACGCCGGTTGCCGCAGCGCCCGGCTGTACCGGCCCAGCTACTGCGGGGTGTGCGTGGACGGGCGCTGCTGCTCGCCCCGGCGCACCCGCACCGTCGCCGTGACGTTCGCTTGCCCCGGCGGCGAGCGCTTCCGGAAGGCCGTCATGTTCGTGCGGTCCTGCAGGTGCGGGGGCGAGTGCGCGCACCTCAACGAGGCGGCGCTGCCCCCCCAGCGCTGGCTCCACGGGGACACGCACAAGTTTGCCGACTAAAGCCCCCCCCCAACCCCCTCTACAACCCAGCAAACCCCCACCCCCCTTCCTCAAGTCACCCGTCTAGATTTGGGCCTGTCTCTCCAGAGTGGACCCCATGGGAGGTCCGATTCGGAGAGGAGAAGGGAGTGGACCAGCCGTTGGCCTAGAACAGATCCGATTCGTGAAAGGCGTGGAAATGCAGATTCTGAAAAAGTTGTTTAGACGGGAATGGGCTTCCTCAGGCCATATGGACACAGTCTCTGAGCTGCACTGCTTTCATTACCCTCCCTGCCTCCCCCCCCCCCCCCACCCCCCACAGTTGGGACGGTTACGGTTGCAGTTGGACTGACTGAATCTCTCAGTTTATGGAGAAGCACAAAACAAAGACTCCAAACAGACAGCAGTTTGGAGAACACAAGAAGAAAAAATGGCACGTTTGGCAAGAGAATTGCATCAGTTGGAAAGTGACCCAAATATCTGGCCTGAAAAGTGGAAGACTGTTAATTTTTTTGGTGTTAACAGGATACCTTACGGTACTGAAGGAGGCTGCACAGGCCTGGAAGCGGACAGTATTTGAACAGAGACGAAAGGCCAAAGGGCGCTTTGTGTTCACCTTTCTTTGGACCTTCGGTTGCTTTATTTACGGCACTGTATTTATTGGTGAAACTTTTTAAGGGCCTGCCAGCGAGCTCCTGAGCTGGGGACTCTGTGGACGCGGGAGCGTTTGGAAACGCTGGAGGCAATTCCCGGGTCCCTCCCAGAGGCCGGGAGGATCGCTTTACTGCGGAACCATAATGCACTGCAGCACTGGGACCGGCTTCCACAGATCTCACCAGCTATAATCTCCTGAGTTTAGAAGAGGCAAGACTGAACAGCACAGTTGGACAAGAGGGACTCAATGGGGATTCCCATTAGAAATCTGGTCTGGGGGGCGGGGAGGGGGGGGGGGGTTGCGACATTAACTCACTGGCGCTGAATCCGACCGCAGTCCCGCCATCGCGGGCTGGAGGAGAACGGGGAAAAACCCGCCGACGCTGACTCATCAGGCTGGAATTAAAAACCCGACTCCAGCGAGTAAACGTGTAATTTGTCGGGTCCGTTTCTGACTCGATCCAGCCTGTAATCGAGAACGCTGCTCGGCAGGAACGCGCACGCGAGGTGGCCGCACCGCCTCACGCGTTCGTTTTGTGTTTCTGCTCTTCGGTTCATCGCCCAAACGCGGGAGCGCCCTGGGGAACAGTCAGGCGTTAGCGTTAGCGACTGGGCGGGCGAGGGCGGCTGGTCACGGAGCGTGGTGGGGGGGCGGTGCCAGCGCGCGGGGTGGTGCAGGCGGGCTGTGGTGCAGGCATGGTCCAGGGGGCGGGGTGGTGCCAGGCGGGCGGGCGGGGTGGTGCCAGGCGGGCGGGGTGGTGCCAGGCGGGCGGGCGGGGTGGTGCCAGCAGGTGTGCCACCGTTCCAGTCGCTCGTTGCCGGCGCCTTTCAGTCCCTGTATCTCCACAAGTGGACACACCCTCCGACTTGCTACCAACCCAGCCTAATTCAAACTGTACACGCCAAGCCTAGTTGGTTACCACTGGTGTGGAGAAACAGGAAGAACGGGGAGCGAGCGAGAGAGAGGAGAGAGAGAGAGAGAGAGAGAGAGAGATGACGAAGGTTGCACGGCCAGATTTAGAGCACAGACGTTGCACTTTGTAAAGAGCGTCCAGACAGTGCTCTCCCTGGATACTCGGTTCCAAACGTTTTGCTGGCAGTAATTACAGTCAGTGCATGTACATACAACATGGGAAGCAAAGGATCCGTCTTCATAGGAAAATTAGTGTGTAGTATAATTTTTATAATAACAAATCAGTATACCAATGAAGAATTCACCAAAAGGATTTAAATTTCTTTCATTGCTTTGTATTTAAGTACAGTCCCGCTAGTTCCACCTTTAATGCACACATTGTGGATTTTATTTTATTTTTTTTAAAGTTTGGAAAATGCTTTTAACCTAGCTTCTGATAGGAGCTCCCTTTATCTCCGACAAACAGACATTTGTAACAAATGTTTTAACAGCAGTTACTTTCTCTGTGCTGTATACTGCGAGCGTGCATATATGCGTTATAAGCCTGTGGTTACCATGGTGACGCAGCCGTTGCACTGTTTAAATTCAAACGTTAGGACAGGATTCCACTGTACGCAACCTGGTTCCCTATCATGACCACTGCCCTCCTGACATCAGCCATCTGTAGGAGGGCATAGCATTTGTTTCACGTGATGTCACTTCCTGTGTTCTACTCTATCTTCAGCTCACTGACGCGCACTTGTCTGAGGGCCCAGGTAAGCCACACCTGGCGTTAGCAGGCCGGATGTGGGCAGGTGCGTCTGAAAAGGTATCTGGGTGATCCCCATGTGTAGGCTGGGCCTCCAGGCATGGAAGACTGTGGTCTGCCGTTTTATTTAAAGCACAGACCCTTTCTCTGGGCTGGGAGCAGTTATCCATTAGGGTTGCCAGGATAATGCACACATCCCCAGGGTATGAAATCCTATCTGATGTATTCTTAGTGCCTCTTTCTAGGGCAGCTCCCTTTATGCCGAGGATAGCTCACCTGCCACAAGAGCCCTGGGGGAGGAGTTTCTGGTACCTGCCATTTTGTGTGTGAGTGTGTGCGTATGATTGAGGATGTGTGTGCGCGCGTGTGCGATGAGAAAACATGATTGGGGGCGTTTGCACATGTATGACTGTGTGTGTGGACCTTTGTTTGAAAATGGTCAGTATAAAGTGTCAAACACTTTTTAAATAAAAAATAATAATAATTTGAACACTAGAGGACAAACTGGATGCAGCTGTTCTCACTGGGAGACCCCATATGGGGTCTACACTGATGCTGACCTTTTTCAGATATCGCTTTGAAAATACGCATTTTAAATGGAAAATCTGAACAGGGCTCAGTGTTTCTTATGTTGTAGTACTCAAGTTGTACATTGAAACGAAATAAAACGTGTGGATGAAACCCAACTTTCCTTTTTGTTTTGTTTTGTTGTATTGCCCCCCCTAATGTAAAATGCATTAGAACAAGCTTTGTACTTGTACATTATCTCTACCGTTTATATGAATTATTGTGTTCCACTGTAAACCCCAATGCCCCAGTGCAGTGATGGGGACACTGTGCCGTAGGAGCGGACATCTTTTGGATAAGAGGTTAAACCGAGGTCCTGACTCACTGACGTCATTAAAGACCCCATGACACTCTTTGCGAAGAGTTGGCGGTACCCCGGTTCCTACACTGTACTGTAGCGTAGCCCTTGGAAACGTCTTTCCAGTGACGCGTTCACGTCTATACGGCTTTCGTGATGTAAGCTGACCGAATGATCAATTCTGAGCTGAAACTTTTGCCGACCTAAGACCTTCCCTGTGCCTCAGTCTCGTCTCGTATTCCCAGGGAAGCATTTACCCACGGAAAACACATTTTTCCCCACCCGGAAGAGTACGGCATTTCAGCACCAGGCGTGAAAACATCCAGATCCCGTCAGCAGATCAAGTCAGTTTTGATCGATTTGGTGCCGAATTGTATGGAAATGCCAAATAAATGGCCTACAACAGGGATCGGCAACTCACGATCCTTCGAGGGCCGAGAACTGCTGGTTTTCCACCCTCCCTTTGCCTGGGAGTCAGGTGTGAAGACAGTCTGGCCAATCAGTAGCACTGATTACCCGGGAGAAAAGAAAACCAGGGCTGGATTTGGATTCGAGGGCCGGAGTTGATGATCCCTGGCCTACAACACACTATAAAATCAGACGTCAGCCGAAGCGCTCCTTTAAACGCACGGACATTAACTGAGTCCTTCACACACGGAATAAGAGCGCGGTTTACACGCGCCCGTCTGCGTCCGAGGCAGAGAGGGAACCAATCAACACTACGAGATGGACTTGGTATGTTCATTTACATGGCAAATTAAACATTATTTTAGAGCATGAGGTCTTTTCTTTAATACTCCTAACCAATCCACAGCTGCACAGCAATAACAGAACAGAGGGGTGATGTATAAAAGTTTTCTTTTTTAATTTCAGTAACCAAAAAACAAAACAAAAAAAAAAAACCACGATTAACAAGGAAACAAAATGAATAAACTTGGATACCCATCCGAGAGATAAAATATTGAGCGCTTGGGAAATGAGTCAAGGGGATGGGGGGGGGGGTTTGGAGGAGAAGACAATGGATGGGTACTTTAAAATAAACACTCGGGATTCTTCTGTTTTTTTTTTTGTTTTTTTTCTTTCTTGGTTTAAAATCCAAAATTACAGGGAAGTGTATGCATGCACAGGTGTGTGCACGTGTGTGTGTGTGAGTGTGTGCGTGTGCGTGTGGGGGGGAGTGGGGGGAGGGGTGGGAGGTCGTGATAATCGGTGCAGGTCTGGAGAGCTCATCTGGACTGTTCAACTGCAGAGAGAGGAGAGAGAAAGAGAGGGGAGGGAAGGTGAATATGAGTTCATACAGCCCTGGAGCGATAGAGGGGCGGGGGGGGGGGGGGGTGATTATTAGTTCATACGGCCCCGGAGCGATTCCCGCCATTATCAGTGACAGCTGGGGATTCCAGTACCGCCTCCAGAGTTAAAACATGAAGAGGGGAAATTTGGCGGCTGCATCTGAAGTTACCCGACAGCTCAATTCCGTAATCTCCCACGGCAACAGACGCCACGGGCCCGTTACGCAAGCTTTTATGTCATCCGTTTAAGCCGGGCGGAATCCGCGATTCCGTAACCCCCCCCCCTCCACGGGGTGGATCTATTAGGAAGGAGAACAGAAACCCCCGGCGGCGTGTGCAATTATGGATGTAGCGCACGTGCTTCGTGAACCAGACCCGTTTAACCTGAGGGTTACGGGTTTGACTCCCCAGGTGGGGACACAGCCGCTCTGCCCAATGCAAGTGTACTTGCATAGCGATCCCACAAGCACATTCTGCCCACGGGAAAGCTCGCCAGGTCATGTAACGGGTAAAGACCACTGTTGTGCTCAAGCATCAATGCACTGCGGAACATTCTAGATCGCTTACACAGAGGGGGAGGGGCCCACAGACAGAGGGGGAGGGGCTTACACACACACAGGGGAGGGGCTACACACACACAGAAGGGGAGGGCTTCACACAAGCAGGGGGGGAGGGCCTCACACACAGGGGGGAGGGGCATACACGCAGGGGGCGGGGCTTACTGTAGGTGGAGATGTCGATCTCTTCCGGCAGCTCGGCCACGTTGACCTCGAAGCGGTCCTGCACGTCGTTCAGGGTCTTAGCGTCCGTCTCGTCCGACACGAAGGTCACGGCCAGCCCCTTCGTCCCGAACCGGCCCGCACGGGCCACCTGGAGGGGGGGGGGGGGGTACCGTTTGAGCTCCACCATTCAATAAACGAGTGCTATTTAACAAAATGGGTCTCAGTCCCGCTTTCCCCAGGTCAGGTGTGGGCTGTGCTGTGTGAACACCACGGCTCACTGCTTCACACCACCACTGCTCACCCTCTCAGGCACGTCCCCTACACTGACTATTTCCCTGGGAGTTTAAATCCTGGACAGTCTGCAGTAACGGCCTCTGGCGCCCCCTGCTGGAGACACGCAGGAAAAGCCTTACCCTGTGCAGGTATGTGTCGGAGTCCTCGGGCATGTCGTAGTTGAAGACGATGTTGACGCGCTCGATGTCCATCCCTCGGCCGAACAGGTTGGTGGCGACCAGGATGCGCCTCTGGAAGTCTTTAAACTGCTGGTACCGGGACAGCCTGTGGGGGAGGAGGTTGGGGGGCGGAGGAGGAGGACGCGACACAGTGACTAAACAGGCTCATTACTGTCAGCCCCCCGTAAGCAGGCTTCCGCTCTACAGCTGAACATTAGTGTGTGTCTGCGTGTGGATGTGTGTGTGCGCACGTTTCTACAGCTGAACATTAGTGTGTGTCTGCGTGTGGGTGTGTGTGCACACGTTTCTACAGCTGAACATTAGTGTGTGTCTGCGTTGGATGTGTGTGTGCGCACGTTTTACGCTGACTTAGTGTGTGTCTGCATGTGGATGTGTGTGTGCGCACGTTTCTACAGCTGAACATTAGTGTGTGTCTGCATGTGGATGTGTGTGTGCGCACGTTCTACAGGAAAATTAGTGTGTCTGCGTGTGGAGTGTGTGTGCACACGTTTCTACAGCTGAACATTAGTGTGTGTCTGCGTGTGGATGTGTGTGTGCGCACGTTTCTACAGCTGAACATTAGTGTGTGTCTGCGTGTGGATGTGTGTGTGCACACGTTTCTACAGCTGAACATTAGTGTGTGTCTGCGTGTGGATGTGTGTGTGCACACGTTTCTACAGCTGAACATTAGTGTGTGTCTGCGTGTGGATGTGTGTGTGCACGTTTCTACAGCTGAACATTAGTGTGTGTCTGCGTGTGGATGTGTGTGTGCGCACGTTTCTACAGCTGAACACTAGTGTGTGGATGTGTGTGTGTGTGCACACGTTTCTACAGCTGAACATTAGTGTGTGTCTGCGTGTGGATGTCTGTGTGTGCGCACGTTTCTACAGCTGAACATTAGAGTGTCTGCGTGTGGATGTGTGTGTGCGCACGTTTCTACAGCTGAACATTAGAGTGTCTGCGTGTGGATGTGTGTGTGCACACGTTTCTACAGCTGAACATTAGTGTGTGTCTGCGTGTGGATGTGTTAGAGTGGTCTGCGTGTGGATGTGTGTGTGCATACGTTTCTACAGCTGAGCACAGCAGCTGAAGCACGCTACCTCCTCTGATACATCACACCAGTGGTTTCAAACCCTCCTCCAAAAGATCTACCATCCTGTATGTTATCAGTTCAGCCCTAATCTGGCGTGGGGTTGGACCGAGTCCTCCAGCTCCACAGCCCCGCCCACTCATCGTAAGGCCCCGCCCTCATTTTAGAGAGCGCGCCAGACACGCGCGCGTTTCGCGGCTCACCTCTCCTCCTGCGCCATGCCTCGGTGGATGGCGATGGCCGGGAAGTTCTGCTCCACCAGCAGCTGGGAGAGCGCCACGCAGCGCTGAACTGACTTCACAAAGATCACCACCTGCAGGGCAGAACGGGCATCAGCTCCCGTCAGGAGGGAGCTCACAAGGGTGGGATCAGAATGTTCTGAACTGAACGTTCTAATGAAGATGTCACAATCGCAGCCGAAAGTTCTAGAACTTGACTTAGAATTTTGAAAAATGAATAAATAACATTGCAAATAAAACGGAGAAATACACTCCCATCGAAGACACCCCAAGAGAAAATTAGCACGTCCACGCACTTCGACATACGCGATACAGAATTCTCTCGGAACAGCCCGATATCAGCCATTTCCTTTGAACAACATTAATGTGAAGATTTACAAAGGTTTCATTTTCACAGCAGCTCTGGGTTAAGAGTGTTTTCATAAATAATGGACCTGGTTGAACTCGAGCACGTCCAGCAGGTCGAACAGCTTGCGGTTCTTCTCGCTGTCCTTCAGCTTGCAGTAGTACTGCTGCAGCCCGTGTAGCGTCAGCTTGGTCTCGTCGTCCACAAACACCTCCATGGGCTGAGGGAGAGAGGGGCGGAGTCACGTCACCTTTTTACGACATCATAATACGCTGACCTCACAGTTGGAACTGTTCAGAGCGGCCTTCTGATCAGAACTTGCGCCATAGTTACCAAGTAGCTGGCTCTGCGTTTAAAATGTCTGCACATCTGAAACACCAACTGCCAGCAAAACACCACTTTTCAACCTACACTCCTATTCTTCTTCGCAAAAACCACTTGGTCAAACACACACTGCTGTCCCCTTCGGATGACCATAGCATGGCTACACACCAGCTGCAGAGTTTACCTTGTAAAACAGGTTACCTTTAAAACAGGATTAAACATTTAACACTGGGTGTGACACTGCAGTTGACCCCATCAGCAAAGATACTTAACCAGAAACGAGAGCTAGCATGAAGGAGTACGGCTGTGACACACTAATAAGCACACACAGGCACACCTGTGACATTAATAAGCACACACAGGCACACCTGTGATATATAAACAATAGAGAGACAGCTCTCCCCATCACCATGGCTACACAGTGGTGCAAAACAAGTACCCATGATGCACGGCTCTGATGAAGAGTCCACTGGAGCACTGTGCAATACATTATAAAATAGTGAATAATATTAAAAGCTACGAGCAGCGCTGGCCCGGGGAACACTCACGTCCTGCATGAACTTGCGGCAGACCGGGCGGATCTCCTTGCTGAGCGTGGCGCTGAACATCATGCACTGCTTCTCGTGCGGCGTCAGCCGGAAGATCTCCTGCACGTCACGCCTCATATCTGCCAGAGAGAGGGAGAGAGAGAAGGAGAGAGAGAGACTACTCAGCAAAACATTCACCAGAGAACTAGCAAATATACACTGCACACAGGTATGCACAGGTACACACTGCACACAGGTACGCACAGGTACACACTGCACACAGTACGCACAGGTACACACTGCACACAGTACGCAGTTGTGGGGAACCAGAGCCAAAATGGCTGCTGTAGGGTGACAGAATGGGGGGGGGGGGCGGGGCTCACCCAGCTGCTCCAGCATCTTGTCGCACTCGTCCAGGACGAAGTGCTTGACGTTCTTCAGGTTGAGGGTCTTGTTTCGGATGAGGGCCAGGATGCGGCCGGGCGTGCCCACCACGATGTGGGGGCAGGTCTTCTTCAGGACGTCCTCGTCCTTCTTGATGGACAGGCCGCCGAAGAACACGGCCGCCTTCACGGTGGGCATGTACTTGGAGAAGCGCTCGTACTCCTTGCTGATCTGGAAGGCCAGCTCACGCGTGTGGCACATGACCAGCACAGACACCTGCGGGAGAGGGAGAGTGGTTACGCTACGGTTCATCATGAGCGCTGCTTTCACTCCAAACTGTTAGCACACGCTGGAACCAGGGACTGCAATCGATCCATTTAACCCATCTAAGCAGGTTCTTTTAGAATGTTTTATTTTTTTCCTCCTTCAAAATTCAAAGACCAATTCTGAGCGTTCTAGAACAGGTACTGTCACATCAGGATACTGAACTTAACTGAACGTTCTAATCACACATTTGTGACCTGGCACCATAGGGGAACACGTTTAAGTCATGCCTGGACTGAAACGCTGATCACAGATCAGCCAGAGAGTTGGAGAGCCTACAAGAACTATTCTTTTTTTAACAATGGACGCAAACTCACGTCAGTGCCCGTTTCTCATCACGCAGCAGAGCGCTCTCGCTGACGCAGGAGGACACCCCACCGGCGGCTCGACAGACCGTCCCGCAGGCGCTCGACTAAACCACCAGAGACCCTCCTCGGGTGGCGCTGGAGGGAACCGTGCCGTCGGCCTGAAAGGCTGCCAGTCTCGGTTGGCGCTGGCACGATTTCAATACCAGACCGTGGGGCCCACCCAAGTAGCCAATACCGGCAGCCAATTCTCAGCCAAGATGGGCCATTTGTTTTTCCCAGACCGACTAATTAGGGTTCCACACACTTCCTCTAAGCCGGCGCTGCCACAACCGTGTTCCTGGAGATCTACGGTCCTGTAGGTTTTCACTTCAACCCTAATTTGGCACAACCTGATTCTATAAATTAGCAGCTGAACAAGATCTCTAGCTGTTGAACGAGGTGAGCTTTTTTTTTGGGTTGGAGTGAAAACCTATAAAAATAGGGTTGGGCAGCCCTGCTCTAAGCCAAGGTGGGCGTGACACTGACCTGTCCGTCAACCGGTTCAATCTGCTGCAGGGTGGCCAACACAAACACGGCTGTCTTCCCCATCCCCGACTTGGCCTGGCACAAGATGTCCATGCCCAGGATGGCCTGTGGGATGCACTCGTGCTGCACTGAAAGGGACACAAACACACACCATCAGCAACACGCACACACCTCCGCAAGCCCTTTACAGCCAATACACAGAACACGCATCACTGGAAACAGCCTACACCTCTGAATCTCGGGTGTAAGGTTAGCCTACACTTTGGAATCTAAATCATAAGAATTTCAGTCACACAGTATTTGACTCAAGATTCTTATCTCCAGTTCACCCACTCCCTCACCCCCATGAACATACATAAAACAGCAGAATCGCAGCTGAACATTATTTGTTCATCAATAGCCTTATCCTTTGGCACACACTTGGAAGACTGCACCCCTAATCGAAAGCCACTCGTATATATATATATATAAGTGTAGTGTGCTCAAAAAGGCTGCCCAACGACTTCTTCCATTAATTCGGGGCGCTCGCGCATGGTCGCGAGGAGGCCTTGGCGGTTTGACGCAGGCCGACGCTCTCCTCACCTTCTGAAGGATGCTCGAAGCCGCAGTCGACGATGGCGCGGAGCAGCTCCGGCTTCAGCAGGAAGTCGCGGAAGCCGGAGCTGTGGATGGAGACGTACGAGCCCTTGACCTCCTTCTTCCCCGGCGGCGCCGCGCTCTCGGGCGCTCCCTGGGGTTCCTCGTCCTCCTCGTAGTCGAGCAGCTCATTCTCAACGTCGTTCTCGGCCATGCTGCCGGGAGGGGAGGGGCAAGATTCACACCTAATTTCGCCATTTGTTTCGCTATGCCTCCGTTCACACACAACCCAACCAAAACCCTCAAAATCCATACAGAATGAACCGAGATTTGTGTCGTCACATTCGTGCTAACAAAACACTTCAGTTCTGAAAAAGAATATATCAATAGATCAGTTGCAAATAACGTCCAACCAGCAATTGCTCGGATTGTACATGACGGCCGTTTGAGAACATACTTAACTTACTTTAAAAAAACTACTTGTGCAATGGCACAGATGCAGCGGAGAAGCTTAATCTCTTAATTACTGACTGCACCACTAGACAACAAAGATTCAGGACGTTAAAGTTTGGATGGTAGTTAGCAATAAGTGGAATTTCAACCAAGGACGATGCACGCATAGTACCTAGTTAACTTATGAAGATCTAGGCCAAAAGCCCCAGCAACATCTCGTGCCCTTTTGGTTTGTTTTTCCCTCTGTAATCTAACGTATAAAACTGGTTTGTTAACCACTTAACATGTTGTACCTAATTTACTGCGCGAGTTTACGAAATTAGCCAATTTAGCTATCAAGATTTGGCTGCGAGTAGGGTTAACCAATGCGGTGAGTGAGCTAGCTGGCTAAATCCGGTCACCCCCAGTTTGCTGCTCAGCTTCCAGCAAAGTTAGCAGAATAAACGTAAACCACATATGCATGACCTTTGAATAAAGCTAGCAAGACAGGAAGGTCGCAATAGGCGATCTAACCATTAACCAACCAGTGCAATTTTAGATAGCGAAATATTGTAATGATACGGGTGATCCAACTAGCTACTTGTTCGCATTTCATTTCCCCCGCGTAAAACGTTCTGCGTAGGCTCTAAATAAACGCGCACGCAGTATGAAAAAGCGAACACGAACACACTAGCGTTACCCATACAATCTATTTGAGCTTATTAGCCAACTACCTAACCTAGCAAATTCATACACAATTATATATACCGGTTAGCCAAGTCGTTATTTAACCAGTTGTATCGTGTACCTGTTTGACTATGTTAGCCTTCACGCCCAGGATTGATCGTGACTACCATCCAAACAATAGAAACCTTTTCATTCAAACGCCATCAGTTCAACAGTCGCTTGAAAACAAAATATACCATACCGGCGAATATTCACTTGAAAGGCAATTTCCTATGCGTTTATACGTTCAATATTGATATGGGCCATCTATATACAATTCATTTCACATTCAGTTAATATGGAACGCTGAATAAAAGCCGGGTTGACCATAACGAACGTAGCATGTTGCTAGCTAATGTTAGCCAACTATGTAGCAAGTTTTCGAAAATTGTAATTATCCGACTATCAGTGGCGCAGGGGTTATTTCCCAATGCTAAGCGAGGACCTACAGTAAATACTAAAATAGAAACGCTGCTCTCCGATTAACACAAAATGTGTCTTAAAACTGAAGTCTTACCTTACGATGATACTACAAATTCTGCTCAGACTACAGCTCCACTCCACATGGACAGGCCTCAAGTTTATACTTATTTCCGGAACTACCGCCTTCAAGAACTCTATTGGTTAAAATGAACATCAAACTTGCGCACGTCCGTCAATTCTGTAGCCTGATTGGTTTAGTTTCCTGCCAGTCAGTTAGAAGACTTAGATTTGTTTTAGCGCTTGATAGGTAGGAGGGACAAAACAAGCCCGCTCAGAGACAAACAGGAGTTCGTACCTCTCTGGTTCGTACAAGTAGGCTACCAGCTGTTTGCAAACATAAAATATGACATTACATGACAGACGTTCAGCGATGATAAGAAAATCAGAAATGCATTTACTTGATTAATGAGCAAAGTGATACCAGGCTTAGTGAAACGACATTTCTACACAAGCAAATGTACGTGGTATTTCCCAGTAAAATGAGTCACTGCAATAAAAATAGAACGCATTTAAAACAGGATTAACTTGCTAGAGCAACGCATATTTACAATATAATTTTACTTCATCGTTTTACCGGTTTGTATTACCTGAATATGCCAGCTCCCTTTCTCTAACGTCAGCCGAAGAGGGACATTTACGTCATGCTTAATCGACAACGGAGTTCTTCAATAAATACCTTTTTAAAAACTCATATAAACGCATATCTGAAATTTATGTAGTCTGCCTTCGTGGCAGTGTTGCCAGAACTGCATTTTAACAGCAAATAAGTCATCAGTTTGACATGATGTACGAATTAGGGCGCAAAGTACCGGGCAACATACACTCGCACCTTCTGCGTGTACCTTTCAGTTTTAGTTTTTTAATTTTTTTTTTAACGCTGGAACACTAACCCTACCATAGGATATTTGCTGTAGAGGGTGAGGCGCACATATGCTTTCTCTCATCATATTAGCCTACTGACCTGGAGCCTTGGAGCCTGCCCTCAAAAACACATTCAATATAGCCTACTTTTAATAGTGCAACATGCTGAACATTAAAAAGAGATAAGCACATTCTATGTTATATTATTTATTAGCTTAGAACACATCCTTCTACAGCGTATGCAGCTTACATTCTTTTTTTTGTGTGTGTGTGCTGGCCATTTATGCAGTTCGACAAAGATACAGTTCCGGTTTCGGCATTACTGATGAGGGGTAGGCCTACAGCGGCAATGCCTCACTCAGGAAATGAACCTGCAATCTCCTCTGAGCAGTTGCCTAACCATTATACAACACAGCTTTGTGTGTGTTTATTTCAGCTACTTCAGCTCTGACTTACAGAGCTCTGCAGAAACCCTGCTCTGCGCCCCTCCAAAGTTTTTGCACACAGAGGCTCCACAACCAACGTGGTGTCCCATGAAGCAAAGGGGGGGGGGGTCATGTCTAGGTGAAAGAGTGAGGGTAACACACGCACATACAGGGAGGGAAGGTTCACACACAGTAGTATTCCTGGACATGAATTCCACCACACAAAAGCTTGGAGGAAGGATTCTAAAGTGTAGCTGGAGGTGCAGAACTAGGGGATGGGGATTTTGGGACATCAGTCCATTACCAGGGGCATTAGTGCTGAGATGTGGGGAAGGGAAGGGGGTGGGATTGGGCTGCATGTGGCTGGGCAGAAGGCTCCAACATTGAGACCCAGTCTGGAGAAGGTGGGGCTCTGGGTGAGAAGGCAGAGCTTGGGGTGTAGTGCCTGATCTGCTTTGTGGGAGGGACAGTGATATGAATCTGTTTTTCCTTTGACATTTGAACCCTTTCACCTCAAACACGCAGATGGTCACACGCACAGAAAATGTTTTTATTTTATTTTAATGGCATATCAGAATGTAAAATAAAAAAGGAGATTGGGTGTTAGTCATGGCTTCTATATTGTTTTAATTATCATGTTAGCTGCCCTGTTTTCCTAATTCAAAAAGTCCTCTCAGTGCGAGCATGTACCCAAGTGAACTACAGGTGTTTTTATACATTAAAAGCCAGTGCTAAAGTGCACACACACACACACACACACACACGCCTGCATGCACACAAACATCCACAGTATTGTGAAAGACATCGAAGACTGTAAATTCAAAAGCTGAAAAAACTTCAAAAACAGACCCAAATATACATATTAGAGAGTCCTGCCTTACATTTTAGCTGTGCAAAAAGTTAAATCAGTCGATAGCATCTCCTGAACTGAACTCTAGAAGTATCACATATCAGTAAAACATCTTAATATAACACAGTGCACTGCAAACAGTTTCCTTCTTTCCTGATGTAACTCGAGAGAAACGTAAAACTTGACAGGAGCACCAGCAAATAAACTGGAGCAGAGTTCTGAGGCAAATCTCAAGCGTGTTGGAATTCCGTCCTCATTCCACCAAGCTGTGCAGTGTTTGAGTTTCCAGACAAAAGAGACAGGGGCCATGTTTGACCCTCCCCACCCCGCACAGGATCCCTAAGGGGCCAGGCCAGCTGAGGGAAGAGGCTGAAAACAAGTTCTCCTATCCGCTGTTTATTAGTCAGGTGCTGAGAGGGGGCCAGGTCATGGATGAATAGCTCTGTATCCTCCAAAAAAAACCCCAAAAAACTCAACAGTCCTTTTTCAGCAAACCATCGTTTGGAGTGTGTGTCAGCATTTGAAACTGTGAGTAGGGAGCACCATTGTGACTGTTTGCTGGTTGGCGGGGGGTCTTTTTGGTGTTCAGCACATCTGGAGAGGGCCTAAAATTTTTTTTATTTGTTTTGTTTTTTAAAAAGGGGGGGCCAGAGCAATATTCTTTCAGGGGGCCCAGAATTCCTAGCCACGCCCCCTGCACAGAACAGTGCAGATCCTTATCTGTGCATTTGTGCATGTAACTGTGTCTATATCTGTAACCATATGTGTATCTATATCAGTGTATGTGTGTCTATATCCATGACCATATGTGCATCCGTATCAGTGTATGTGTGTCTATATCCATGACCATATGTGCATCCGTATCAGTGTATGTGTGTTATCATGACATATGTGATCGTCTAGTGTTATCTCCATAGGCATCGATCAGGTTGGCTAATCATGACATGTCCTACGTAGTGTGTCTATCGAACTCCAGAGCGATGGAGCTCACGTGTCGTGGAAGGTGGAGAGTCCGAGTTTGGGCGGGAGTTTGGGCGGGAGCGCGCGTCCGTCGCCGTGGCAGCGGCGGCGCCGGCGGCGGAGTCCGGCTGCCGCAGGGACTCGCGGACGTGGGCGGGCAGGGAGAGGAGGAGCCAGTCCTCCGCCAGCAGCCCGCCCCCCCGCAGCCCCGCGCACGCCCCCAGCTCCGCGGGCAGAGCCTCCAGGCTGTTCCCGCGAACGTCCAGCCGCGAGAGCTCGCCCAGCGCCCCCAGCCCGGCCGGGAGGCCCCCCAGGGAGTTGTGGGCCAGGTCCAGGGTGCGCAGGCGGGCGGGCAGCGCGGGCGGGAGCGACTCCAGCTTGTTGGCGCTCAGGTCCAGCTCCGCCAGCTGCGTCAGCGCCGCCACCTCCGCCGGCAGGTCCTCCAGGAGGTTGGCGGCCAGCAGGAGGCAGCGCAGGCGCGGCAGGGTGAAGAGCGCGGGCGGCAGCGTCTGCAGCCGGTTGTGGCTGAGGTCCAGCAGCTCCAGCGCCCGCAGCATGCCCACGCTGGCGGGCAGCGCCAGCACGCGGTTGTGCGCCAGCTGCAGGCAGGCCAGGCGGCGCAGGTGCTGCAGGCCCAGCAGGCCCTCCAGGGTGCGCAGGGCGTTGTGGCGCAGGTCCAGGCCGCGCAGGCCGCCCAGGGCCAGCAGCGCCGAGGGCAGACTCTCCAGCTGGCAGCCCTGCAGGCTGAGCTCCGCCAGCCCGGCCAGCCGCCGGAGCCCCGTCAGCGCCAGCAGCCGCGCCCCCTCGTTGTGCACCTCCAGCCTCAGCAGGCTGCCCGCCACCTCCGCCAGCTCGCCCGGGACCCGCTGCAGCAGCGCCCCCCGCAGGACCAGCGTGCGCAGGTGCCGCAGCTGCCGCAGGCTGCCCAGGGCCCAGCCCCGCCCGGCCCCGCCCCCTGCCCTGCCCCCGGCCCCGCCCCCGGCCCCGCCCTCCCCGCCCACCCGGCCGGTCAGGTGCAGCTCCTGCAGGCCCCGCAGCGCGTACACCCAGCTGGGGATCTCCGCGGCCTGGGTGAAGGTGAGGTGCAGGGCCTCCAGGCGCTCCTGCAGCACTGCCAGGGCCCCCGGCTCCACCGCAGCGGGACAGTGGTACAGGTGCAGCTCCCTGCAGGGGCAGACACGCAGTCACTGCAGCGCAACTGTATTCATAGGGACATGTTGGACACCTGGGCTGCGTACCTGAGTGAGGTCATGTGACCACAGAACGCCGTACCTGAATAAGGTCATGTGGGACACCTGGGCTGCATACCTGAGTGAGGTCATGTGGGACACCTGGGCTGCGTACCTGAGTGAGGTCATGTGGGACACCTGGGCTGCGTACCTGAGTGAGGTCATGTGGGACACCTGGGCTGCGTACCTGAGTGAGGTCATGTGACCACAGAACGGCGTACCTGAGTGAGGTCATGTGGGACACCTAGGCTGCGTACCTGAGTGAGGTCATGTGGGACACCTGGGCGGGCAGCTTGGCGTTGGCGATCAGCTCCAGCTTCAGCACCTCCAGGTGGCTGAGGGAGAAGAGGGCGTGTGGCAGCCTGGGTAGGGCCACCAGCTGCAGCTGGGCGTGGCCGTGGGGGTCGGAGGTCACGGCGGCCCGCAGCCGGGCGGCGTCCCACCGGCGCTCCAGGCTCTCCTCCAGCAGCTGCGTCTCGCTGACGGGCGACAGGAAGACGGACAGCCGGCGCGACAGCAGCGGGTCGTACTGGTCCGCCATGTGCAGCAGGAAGGCCAGGTCGTTACAGAGGTCCGGGACGTCCTGCAGGGAGCCCAAGTCCCGCACGCGCTGGAAGGAATACTGCCGCAGAGACCTGGGGGCGGGGCGGGGGGGGGGGGCGGGGCGGGGGTGTCCCCGAAAACCAGAGGTGGGAAATCAACTTTCAGGAAGTAAAAGTCCTCCCCGGTATTTTGTTCCGATCACCTGGATTCGCACAATTCTTCAGCCAGGAGGTACAGATAATGAGGGAAATCAGCTGGCTGACTTCATGGGTGGAAGGAACACATGGCAGGACGTTTACTAATCGCTGACCCCTGGACTTTCCTCCTCTGCCACTGATAAAACAGACAGATCATCCACAGTCTGCCACAGTCAATACTTGCTGCTGAACTGCGAGAATACCACTGAATTTCAGTTCATTTCTGAAATTAAGCGAATTGAAATGGAATTGAACCCAACCCTCAACCACACAAACACAGATGTACACACACACATACGCACACGCATGCAAAACCCACACACACACACACACAAACACCCCCCCACATACGCACCCCCCCCCCACACACACACACAACCCACACAGGCACACGCACGTGCAAGCACACGTGCTCACACACACACACACACACATACTCACACCCCCCACCCCTCCACACACACACACACACTCACACACCTGTGGCAGATCCAGCAGAGCGTGTAGAGGCCCAGCAGGCCGAACAGCACCAGCAGGCCCAGGTACGCTAGCAGCAGCTTGCGCAGGGTGGAGGCCAGGCTGTGGGTGCACAGGAAGGCGCTGTACCCCGTCAGGGCGTGGGCCTGTGGCTCACACACGTGGCTGAAGGAGATGGAGCCGAGCAGCGGCACCGTGTAGCTCACGATCAGCACAAACTTCAGCACCTTGAACACGGTCTGCGCCAGGTACACCTGCAGGAGACGGAGCGCGAAGCCAGGTGACAATCCACCCCTTAACGTCTCCGTCTGGAGTGCAAGGCTAAGTGGACAGTGCTAGTTGTTAGCATGATCAGATGCTATGCTATGCAGTTAGTTAGTGGTTATTAAAATGACTATTTTGTTTTCTCTGTAGCACAACTACATTGTTGCATTCCTGTCGTTTTTTTCATCTTGTATGCTGCTCTAGGTAAGAGCATCTACACTAATGTAAATGTAGCTCAGGGTCAGTATAAACTTCAGCACCTCAAACACCATCTGATGGCTGTGTTAATGCAAGTATTACAGAGTACTTCATATGCTCATATGTGCTCTGTTAAGAGCTGAAACAACACTGGACAGTTTACTGTGTTTTTATACAATACACATGTGTTAAAAAGACCAGTAAATTACTGTATAAAATGACTAGTTAGCAGAAAAGTGCACAGCCAGGCATTAAAGTCAGTGAGGACTGACACACAGATTAAGGAGGAGAAGGGAAAGAGGAGAAAGGAGAGGAGAGGAGAGACAGGAGAGAGGAGAGAAGAGAGAAGGGAGGAGAGGAGACAGGAGATAGGAGACAGAAGAGAAGAGAGAGGAGAGAGGAGACAGGAGAGAGGAAAGAGGAGACAGGAGAGAGGAGAGAGAGGAGACAGGAGACAGAAGAGAGGAGACAGAAGGGAGGACAGTGGCCAATGGGACGGGCTCTCTGACCTTGTAGATTATATCGGAGGACTCGCAATGGGCGCGGAACCTGCGCACCCTCTCAAAAAGAGCCCGCGCCTGCTCCCCGTCGCTCCGGTCCAGGCTGGACGCCTGGGGGGGGGCGTCCCGCGCGGGAGGGGCGTGCTGGGGTGCGCAGGGGGAGGGGGAGGAGGGGGAGAAGGACCCGGAGGAGAGAGAGGAGGAGCGAGAGAGAGCAGAGGGACAGGGCGAAGGGGGCGTCACGTGGGCGGAGGCAGACGCACTCCCTGACCTGACCAGCAGGGGGCTGTCAGTGCCCGAATCCAGGCTGGACCGGCCTGCGATGGAGGGGGAGCGGGAGGCGGGTGTGGAGGAGGAGGGCGGCGGCGGCGGCGGCGGTTTGGGCCCGGCCCCTCCCGCGACCACGCCCACCGTCCCGCCGCCCTCCTCCGCCCACCCCCGCGCGCCGTCCAGCCGCGCGGCGAGGGAGAGAGCGCGGGACGTCCACGGCGACTCGCAGCACTTGCCCAGGATGACCAGGAAGTGCTCTATGCGGGCGGAGGTGCGCGGGAAGCGGAACCAGAAGCAGCCGCTGGCCAGCAGCACCAGCGACTGCAGCAGCGCCAGGTAGGGGAAGAAGCGCGAGTACCAGGGGAGCGCCTCGTGGTAGCACACCTGCGCCACGTACACGTACTGCTGGTAGTCCAGGTGTGTGCGCCTCCCCCTGGGCGGGGGGGCCTGGTGCGGGGGGGCTGCCGCGGTTTGGGGAACAGGAGGAGGAGGAGGAGGACGGGAAGCGTGATTACGATCCTGATTGGCTGGGAGAGGTCCTTGGCGGGATTCCGGGGAGGGCTGATGGTGGGGGGGCATGGATTCAGGGAGGTGGGGGGAGCTGTGATTCAGGGAGGGGGCATGGTGGGGGTCGACGGGGAGGCACACCACCCCGTCCCGGGACAGGAGGAGGGTCCCGGCGAGCACGGAGACCATGAGCATGAGCACCACCAGGTACTCCATAAACACCTCCCACCAGGGCTTCAGCAGCTTATAGCACCCCCCCTGCCACTCTGGGAGGGCCGTCAGCTCCGAGAGGGCAAACATGGCCTGGGGGGGGGGGGGGGGGGGGGGGGGAGGGGTGAGAGGGAGAGAGAGAGAAGGGGGAGAGGGGAGGGAGAGAGGGAGGGAGAGAAAGAGAGGGGTAAATATTGGTACAAATGCAAGCAAAAGTTGGATCAATCCACAAGTTTAAGGATGAGCAGAAAACATGCTATTCTGTGAGTCTTAGATGGAGAGATGGACACAGAGATGGAGGGATAGAGGGAGGGGGTGCGATAAAGAGGAAATCAGCTGTGCTGTTGGGAAAAGGGACAGAATCAGGGGAACTAGGAATAAAGAGGGTCGGGAGAAGATGACAGAACAGAGGGAGGGTGGGTGTATAATGTATGCTTTAATTGTGTACTTCCCATCTTCATAAACATTGTTCAAATGTAATACTTTGTCGCGTAAATAAAATACTGAAGCCTGAACACACTGGCACATTTAAAAAAAAAACTGAGCAATGTATACCCCACGCCCACGGCAGAGGTTAACGTTAAAGTAAATGCTAGATCAAGGACGGAGTTGCTTCAAAGGTTCTGCAGGCTATTGAACTTTTGTGTTTTACTCAACAGGTGCAGGCGCGAGCAGTTCTCAGTGCGGTGGTGTCGAGTGCAATATTCATGTCATTTACAGCATCTTATTCATTTGCGATTAATGTAATATTCTATAGTTTCTCAATGATTCCCGGTGCGCATTCGATATGTCTAAAATGTGAACTTCGTATTTAGTTTTGCATGGCAAGAATACACGGACTAAGCCGCGCTCCGCAAATGACAGTCAAGCAGGCTACACTGAAAATGTAGGCTACTTCTGAAATAAATATTTTTCACCCAAAAAGGAATCATTCCAATGACAAACAACTTACTTTGGTCTGTCAGATGAGATTCTTCATGCACGCGTTAACACTTCTGAAAAAGAGATTTCGGTGTTGGATGTTTTTCGAATTCGGAGAAAAGCAAATTAGCTTATGTCACTGCATGCACTGCCGCTGCGGTGCTGAGTCCGGCGTAGTCCGGTTCTCTCGAGAATACCCCAAAAAACTTCAACAGAAAACTTCGGCTGGGGCGGTGACTTTGATTCAGGCAAACAGCGATCGCGCTAGTGAGAGTGGGGGTAACAGACACGTGCTTTGGGCTCACTCGACCGTTGTCATGGCGAAAGGGTGTCAGTGGACAGGGCTCCACAGTATTAATACCACCAGCACGTCACCGTGTTCTGAAACATTTTCTCGGCTTCCTTTCTCGCCAGTAAACATCCGCTAAACATAACATTTTATCCTTTTCAGTTTAACCCTCAATTTTTGATATTTAATCCTCAACAATTTTTATTTTTTAAATTAATTTAATTATAAAATTTGTCTATTTAAATGTATTTCAACATTTTGTAAACGATCCATTGTTTCTCCTTTCTCGTAAAACAATAGAATGAGAAACAAGAAATAATGTATTTCATTTAGTAGCCTACAATTTCGGTAGGCTAGCCTCTGTCAAGACAGCTTTGTGAAACCTGCGGAAGCTAAATAATTCAGCTTGGTTAGTACAGGCGCAAAAAAAAAAAATCGCAACTGCAATTAACCCTCCTATTATGTTTTGGGTCAATTTGACCACATTCAATGTTTACTGTCTCTAAAAATACGGTTACCATACTTTTTCAGCTAGATATTTCATGACTTTTCCTGACTTTATGGGGAAAACAAGGCAAACATGAAATTAACTGAAAAAATTATTTTCGATGTCCCGTACGCATGTTGTACGCATAGGTGTTGTTGGGGTCGTTTTGACCCCAAGATCTATTGTGATATAAAACCATCATTTTGATCTTGTTTTTATTGTGTTGGCTGAGGGCACTTTCACATTAATTTGTGTGTGTGTGTGTGTGTATGTGTGTGTGTGTGTGTGTGTGTGAGAGAGAGAGAGAGACGATGATGAGAATGAAACCTTTGAGATACCACATTCTGACCCTCCTGTTGTTTCTCAACCACCAAAAGATCCTCCTGTCATCTCTCAACCACCAAGAAACCCTCCTGTCATCTCTCAACCACCAAGAAACCTTCCTGTCGCCTCTCAATCATCAATAAACCCTCCTGTCATCTCTCAACCCTCAAGAAACCCCCCTGTCATCTCTCAACCACCAAGAACTGACATGTTTACTTCCAAAAATGGAGAACTACTATGGTACGGATCCCCAGTTGAAAGACAGGGTAGACTTAGTCCTGCTAATGTCATCAAAATGGTTCCAGGCCCCACCAGATATGCTAGCAGTCATGGACAAGACATAAAGTCTGCATTTGAACTCTTCATAACACCATCAATGCAGAAGGATATTCTTGAGATGACAAACTTGAGAGGAGGGGAGGGGAGGCATGTGTATGGTGACAATTGGAAAGAGCTGGATGTGACCCACTAGCAATCCTATATTGGGTTGCTTATTTTGACAGGAGTGTACAAGTCAAAAGGTGAAGCAACAGCAAGCCTTTGGAATGCTGACACTGGTAGGGCAATTTTTCCAGCCCCAATGTCTCTGGAGACATTTCGTGTTTTCTCCCACATTATACGTTTTGATGACAGGGAAACAAGGCAGGGTCGACAGGAGCATGACAAACTTGCACCTATCTCGCTTGAATGAAGAATTGATACCAACGGGTACCTAGTTGAGCTGTTATGTTCATTTTTTATCAAAACTCAATTCTGGCGACTAATTTACTTTTTATTGGTGTTTCTTCATTATTGAATAACTGTCATGTGTTACTCATTGATGTTCTGAAGTGTTTTCTGAACCTAAACATTTGAAATGTTTGACAGTTTTTATATTTTGTCCTGGGGTCAAATTGACCCTGAACATAAAATGTTACGATGCTTGATAATAAAAGTTCTGTTTCTTTCCAAATGTTATTTTTCTTTTTTAATGAGCACGTAATACCAACATAAAGCCCTGCAAACACCAAAACATACTTTGTTTCCCATTTTAGGTCAATGAATGAGATTGTACAGTCATTTGCATATTTCGCAATAGTCAAGAAAAGAGAGGATGGGGGGAGTCATGTTTATTTACTGGGCTATTAGGATGGTCAGTAGAAAGGCCTAAAGTAGCTGAGAGAGAAACTTGGGTAACACTTTCAGTTACAATATTTTCTGCAGGTTTATATTGCTGGGGTCAAATGACCGCAAACATAAAAGTTGTTAGTTAAATTTAACATAATAGGAGGGTTAAGATAGTGGATTTGTATTTATTTGCATATGAAAGTTGTAGTATCGCTTCGTGTCCGCATGGGGTCAGTAAGGTAAATAAAATGCTTTATTGTCAGCCCTAGAGTAATCTGTCAACGGAACCGGACTCTGGTTGACCAGATCACTGCGGCGAAGCCATATAGTTAACAGCAAACATATTACAAATGCGCTATCATGTCATGGTGTAGGCCTACATATACTTTTCCCACACGAGCATTTGCGATTTTATCTGGTTATTTTGTTCACATAGCCGATGTCATTATTTTTTTGGCCACTGAAAATCAATTTCATGATAAGACAGCTTTCTTTTTGGCAGGGTGTTCAGGGGTAACCTACAACCTACAGATTACATTCAATACCCTAATACTACATTTTAATCCGGATACAAAATCCCTTTCTTGGACCCCGTTTTGGGATTTCGTGAAAAAGTAAAATTACAAAACCTTCCCAAGCATGCTACTCCCAGAAATAGAAAGGAATATTTAGAATAAGGAATTTTTAATCGTTCAGGAATTAACAGATAAATATTTTTATCTGTCAAGGATACAGAGCTCAATATTCACTTGTAAATAGCCTGGTTTTTTATGCTTTTGTGTACAGCTAGTTCAAAATTCTGAAGCGGCAACTGTTCACTGAAAGGAAGAAAATATGCAATTATCCATGTCACAAATGCATTAGTCCTTATTGCTCCGGGTGGCATTTAGAAAATACATTTTAAGATCGTCCTGATCACTTTTCAAGCACAATGTGGGTCAGCACCGGATTACAACGCGGAACTATTGACACCGACTATAAATCTGTATGTTTTCAGGTCATCAAGCGTCTGCTTCATTGTTCCACCCATCTGCTTAAAAACCAATGAGAAGTTTGTCTGGCCGTCTTAGAAACGGCTCGTGCGCTGTGGAACACCTCGATTATTATTATTATTATTAGTAGTAGTAGTAGTATTATACAGAGGGGGACACTTACTATTATACCCGAATGGTTTTCTGTCTAAATTTGTTCAGCAATCAGATGACAGAATTGAACGGCTTTGCAGACTTCAGTAAACACTGTTTCTCTTACAGTGAATACGGCAATATATGAGCATAAACGCATTACGCAATCTGGAGTTTGCAGAAGTGCGTTTCAAATGCGACAAAACATCAACGCCCCGCCCACCAGTCTACCATGAAACATTCGGCTCCGTGATCATTCTGCCACGCGGCTGCCAGGTGCAGCCACGCGCTCTTCCGTTTGCAGCGGCGCGCAGCGTTGACGGCCGGCAGTTCGGTGTCATTATTTAGTAGAACTGCGGCGCTCAGCATGCATCGCCCATCTCTACTCAACCCAACCGCGCGTCCAAATACAGGTGATTTTAACTATTTAGGTGGAAGGAAATTTATGCAAACGTCATATATGCATTCAAAATGCACGTGCCCAGGAAAATTCGTGGATATAAATAAATAGGTAAATAAATAAATAAAATGTTAAGAGTAATGCGCCAGTTATCACCCGAGCTTATAATAAAAAGCACATTGGATTGGTTGACTACGGTGCCATTGGCTTATGTTATTGGTCTGGAAGTTGCCAATCAAGAAACCGTTATTTTGCCTGATTGGTACCTTCAATTCATATGGGCGGAAGTAAAATGATCCAAAACCGCACGATTTTGCACTATTTATGTTCTCATTTTAATTGCTGAGTGACACCGCCCTTTGTAATTATCACTACTGGATATTTAAGGTGCGCGTTCTCGTCTCGGCTCGCGCTATGTTCAACATAAAAGTCTCTTAGTGGTCGGTGCATTTGTGCGTGGGCGTGGCCTGGACGGCTCCTTAAGGAAGCTCGCGCGAACTGGCAGCTGCAAAGCTTTTTTTTCATCATTGGAAAGAAGCGACCGCCACTGGGCGCCGCTTTTATACTGTATTAATCTGAAAGGAGAATGGATTAATCTTTGTCAGGTCGTATTTTTACATTCATGGTCCACCCGAAAAGGAATGCCATCAGCCACACTCGTCTGTCAGAGCAGCTGCCAAAATGGGAACCAAATTCAGGTCGGTATCAATATAATTGAGCTCTTATTACATTTGTTTTGTAAATTAATTATGAATTATTATATTCATGCACAACCTTTAATAGCAACAGTTTTCCTTAGCCGTGCTTTTGCAGCTGTGTGTTTGCAGTGATTAATATACAGAGTGGGAATGGGTCGCCAATGGGCAAAAAGCAGATGCCAGTGTATTTTCGTATTTACATAGCAGCAACTGCTCACCCTCTTGCACGCGCGCGCACGCACCGCTACACATACCAGCGCATCATTTTCGAACGCTGACAGTGACAGGAAGGGAAAATGGATGCCCAGGCGTGCAAGCGGAAAACTATCGGACTTAAATGGCATCGTGCGTTTCACTATTTCAACTGAAGCACAAGCGCGCACCTGTGCGTTTTACGATGAAGGACACGGGTTTTCCCCCTCAGACGAACGGCCTCGATTTCTTGTCGCACAATTACAGCCGAACATGTAATGCTCTTCTTGTCTCAGACGTCGTTCAGTCTTTTTTATACTTTTGGAAATACAGAGAATAATGCACTTTGGCCAAGCGATTGACGTTAATGGTGTGCGGTGTCATATAAATACGAATACATCTGAACGATCTGGCTGCATGAAGATCACAAGGATATATTGTCCGATTGCACATTGATGGTTTGATGTCATGAGACGACCGTGGTCGATTTCATGTGTGGACGTATGGACTGGAGACAATAACGAACGGTTGGCAGTCTCTCCCTCCGGCTATAGCTATGCCAGCGCGATTATGAAGATATTTCTGACAGTGTCTCCTTGGACGAAGCTCTGATAACTGCGGGGAGGGGGGTGTCTTCCGCATAAACCAAAGCCGTGTTCCACTGGTTAAATCCACTCGGGGGGCAAATTTGCACACACGGATGCACACACACATATGCGCGCGCATGTGAACACACACTCACACACACACACACATGCACATATGCACACACAGGTGCACAAACGCACACACACACAATTCTGCCATTGTCCAGATTTGATAGCGGACCGTGGGGCCATCCATGCGCTAGAACAGTGCCTTTACAGCATGGGCAGCCAGCAGCTGAGAGACTGGACACAAGATGACAGGAACACAGTACTGATCCCGAATGGTTTACAAGGTCTGCAGTCCTTCACAAGCTCATTCTTCGCAGGAGACGTCATTAGCATCCCCAGTGCCGACAGCCGACCGTTTATTTTCATTCTTTTGATAGTTAAAAATAAAACAAATGAACGCAGGCTATCAGTCACATTCGGGAAGGACCAAAATAATCCCAGACATGGACTATATCCTGCCAAGAGATATTACACGCTAAAGTAAAAGTTTTTCTGTGCCTTTCAACCAATCAAATGACAGGCAGGTGTCACCTGACGGGAGCATGGGGTGATTAGTGTTCCTGCACCAGACACCACAGCTGGAGGGAGAAATGATTCTGCCTGGACCACAGCCCTGAAACAGCTGTGTAAAGAGAGAGAAAGAGCTGGCAGGGAGGGAGAGAAAGAGAGAGAGGGGGGGAGGAAGGGAGAGAAAGAGAGAGAGAGCAAGAGAGAGAGAAAGAGGGAGGAAGAGAGGGAGAGTGAGAGAGGTACAAAGAGAGAGAGAGGAAGAGAGTGAGTGAGTGTGTGGGTGACCCCCTTGTTAGACCCCCCCCCCCGACCTCACTTCTCCTTCTTTTGAAATGGGACTCTTACCTCACTTTGGGTGCAGTCCAGAGTGACTCACATATTCGGGAACCCACCCCACCCCCTTGCAGTGGTGCTGCAGCTTCTTCCAGGACGACTCTGGCACCTGCCCAGCCTTTCTGGATGCCCAAATAACGAAACAAAACAAAACTGAGCGTTCATGCCTACACAGTAAAATCTCCATGAAATAACATAAATTATCAAAATGTCGCAAACTCTTTAACAATATATTTACAAATTAAAAAGTCACTTTTTTAGATACTGTAATATGTTACACTGCTGTAATATATATAATTATAATATAATCTGAAAGTGACTATTTATTTGCTAGCATATTATGAAGTGTTGCAGCTGTGAATATTTGTTATTTCAAAGAAATATATTGCAAATAACGACATCACTTTCAGTGTTACACTGCTGTGAAATATATAATTGTATTTTCAAAACTGTCTAAATATTTACAGTACATGGTATAATATATTTCCCTCCACAAAGGTGCCCTAAAGGTGTGGAAACAAATGTCAGGATTTCAGGGTTTCATGAGAACCTAAAAAAGATACTTTATTTTAGGTTTTTTGCTAAGCCAACGATCTCTTTTGTGCCGTTACGTCCATCCCTTCAGCTGCAGCTGGGTGAAAAAGAGCCTTTTTGGAGCGCGTTTCTGAATGCGTTTGGCTGTTAGAAGCCTCTTTGACTGATTGCTGAATGCTGTCCTTGTCTGTTGGCGCTGTGCTCGGGGTCGTCCTGCTGTCACGAGTGACGTTCTGTCTCCCCTTTCACACTCCCCCCGCCCTCACACACGCCGTGTGATTGGACACATTACAGCCTGTTGGATGCAGCTTCAGCCAATCACCCTGGCTGAATGAACCAATTGAAACCCTTTGGTGTAAGCAGGTGTAAGATCACAATTATGTGATTAGATTGTTATTAACGGAACATTCTAATGCTGATGTCACAGGAGTGAGAAGCCCTGATTCTCGCACCGCCCGGAGCAGCCGGCCGTGTCCAGCAGAGGAAGACAGCGGGAGAGAGAGGACCTGCCGCGCCCTTCCCAGAGTGCACTGCGGCCAGGATGTCCAGCCCTAGAGACAGCCCGCCCCCTCCCACAGGGCGCAGCCCAGAGAGGGAGCTGGAGCTGCCGCAGG